>NW_027210635.1:2540000-2587500 GCF_029030835.1 Brachyistius frenatus | reverse complement strand
GAACCTAGTGGTCTGCTGCCATATGGAGGCAGATTGTTGGGGTGCTGTTGGAGCTGAGGGTTGCCACCTGCTCCACTTTGCTGCTGCTGCACCTGAGGAAGCATCTGCTGCTGATGCTGGGGAGAGTTCATCATCACTCCTGCTCCACCACCTCCACCCGCCATCTGCTGGAACTGGTGATGAACAGCATGTTGAGGAGTCATCCCCCCTGGCTGCTGCTGCTGCTGCTGCTGCTGTACTCCAGGTCCAGGACCCATTCCCTGCTGTGGGACTGGAGGCATGGTCTGGGTCGGGGTCTGGGGAGTTGGGGGTTGGGTTCCGACAGATGTTGGGGTACTGGGTGCTGTGGTACCATTGTTTCCTGGTGACGGGAGTCCTACCACAGGTCCTCCCGGTGGCCCTCCGGCTGCTTGCCCCACCCTCTGCATGCTGGCCATCCTCCTCCTCAACATCTGGGCCTGCTGGAGTCGGTGCTGCAGCTGCTGCTGCCGGAGCTTCTGCTTGATGTTCAGACAGAACGGGACGGGACATTTATTCTCCTGACAGTGTTTGGCGTGGTAGCAGCACAGAGCAATGAGCTGTTTGCAGATGGGACAGCCGCCGTTCGTCTTGCGCTTGCAACCTTTCGTGTGCTGAACAACACGCTTCATCTTCTGGCAGGACGGCAGCGAGCAGTTGGCGTTGCGGCACTGGCACGCGTGCACCAGCGACTGGATGCAACGCTGGATGCTGAGGCGGCGGGAGTCGCCGGGGCTCTGGGTGGCTGCTGCTGCCTGGTTGTTGCTGTCATCATCCAACCCGAGCCCCAGCTTGTCCATCTTGTGCTCATGACCTTTAGTGTTGTAGCAGGTGATGCACAAGTCGTAGTCCTGGAGAGGGAGCGGGGGGAGGGGAGGGAAAATAAATAATGATCAAAATACTGGATTAACTAAGATGTAACTTTCCAATTAAATTGCTACAAATCAATTCCATATCCATTGTACGTTCACTAAACTCTGAGCAGTCCTGTCTTAAGCTGTGTATACTTTTGATGAGCCCCCAAACTACGAAACCGTCGTGCAACTATCAGGTCAATGGAAACGCTGAAGGCTTCGCTGTTGGCGTCTAGTTTTCCCGTCTAAACTAAAAAACATTTTATAGGCTTGCTTGTACCACCACAGAAACTGAGACTCAGTCCGCCCAGGAACTGCTTGAGGAAAAAAGATAGATTTCATTGATTCTCACCTCGCAGACAGTGCAGTGGAAGCGCGTCTCCACGTGGTGTTTACACTCGTTGCACGTATAGACGAAGCGGTCCTGGCTCTGGTTGTGCAGTTCCACCAACATACACATGGAGCTCCATTTGGACCTCCTGAGAGAGCTGAACTCCAAGTGCTTGTCCCTGGCCAGAGTCAGAAAGGCATCGCGGCCGTCCATCAGATCGCAAGCCATCAGCGGGTCTGAGTCGGTGATGGGGGGCAGCGAGTTGGCGGTGGGCCCGGCAATGAGGCGGATGACAAAGAAGACCTGCCAATTAAGAGAGGAGAAGGTAAGATGTGGGTTTTCTCAGCTCAGGGGGGGGGCATCGACGTGACACCTCTGATGAATCAAATCACTGTTTTGTTCTGTTTGTAAAACCAGACCGTATAATCCAATAAAAGAATAAGCAGCTCTTGCTACAGTTCAATTAGATTCCCATACCTCCTTGTGTTTCTCCATGGTCGCGTAGAGTTTCTGGGACAGGTCATTGGAAACGTTAGGCATCCCTGGTTTCTTCTTATTGGCTCGGCTCAAGCTACTCTTGTTTTTGCTCGTCTTTTTGTTGTTCTTCTTTTTGGCATTCTTGCTGTCTCCTTTTGTGGCCTGTGAACATTTTAATGTTCATTTCAGTACACCTCCAAGAACAACGTAAATGATGACAGAAATTAGCCTGAACAAGGGGATGATCACGTGCGGACTCTTGTTCTACTCACATCTGTGCTCTCATTGGAGGTACTGTTCTCCTCCCTCTTCCTCTCCTCCTCCTCCTGCTCCAGCTCCTTGATACTCTCCTCCAGTACGTTGGGCCAGAAGTCACCCTCAAAGTATGGCAGCTCCTTGGCACTGGTCAGCCGGTCCTCTGTTGCCTGCTTGAAGATGTCCTGAAGGGACAAAGAGGAGGAAACGGAGTAATGCTGTTAATGTCACTGCAAAGCCTTTTCAAAGTTTTAGAAAAAGACCAAAATACAGAACTGAGGTTTAAAGTTCACACGGTTCAAACAGCATGCGAGAAAACAATGTCAACACGTGGTCCATTTAGTAGCTGTATGGGCAGACGTAGTCGTGGATATGCTTTTAAATAATTTAAGAATTTAGCAGAACAGCTAGTAAAGGGACTTGTGGTGAAACAAAGAGGGAACTTAAGCATTAGGGAGAAGTTTAAAACGAAATGTCTTGCCTTGTAGTCATGGACGATGCGCTCAGCAACAGCCTTGTCCAGCATCTTCTTGTACCACTCCTGCAGGCGTTTTGGCTTGGGGATCTTCTGGTCCACTGGGTGACAATGGAAGATGTAATCATCCCCCTCACTGGGAGGACAGGCCCAGATATGACCCGCTGTATACCTGAGACAAGAAGACATGCATTTATTGAGCCTCATCATTATATGCTTGTGTCGCTAGAAGGCTCACAGTCGTCACGTAGAGAAATCATTTGCGTGTATCATGTATCAGGTTATGTTTTCTTACCCCATTCTCCTGACGTACTCCAGGTAGCCCAGCAGGATCTCGTGGTAGACGGCAGTCCTGAGGTATCGAGGTTGAAAGAAGTGCACGCTGTCCAGGTAAGAAATGTACACTCGCCTCTGATTGGGAGGCGGGCAATCCGAGCCGTACTCTTGGACGTGCATGCCGAAAAAACACACGTCTGCTCCGTCAATGTCCTCAAATGCAAACAAGGCTTTCATCCTGTACGGAAAAGACTCTGACATCTCTCCACTGTCCACAAACCTAGAGGAGAAAAAAAAAGTCAGGGTGAGAAAAACAGCTCTGAAATCCAAGCGCGTCACCTCCAACTCCTCCCCGCTGTTTCTCGACTGTAACGGTGTAGCAAAGCACAACACGTGGATGTGTGGAAACAGTAACTTGTTTTGCTTTACGAAAATGAGCTGCTTCAGACAGAATTCCCAAAAATGTGGTGTTTAATGTCAACAGGACAAAAGGATATTAAGTGTGAAGGCAATCAGCTCTAGATAACCCAACACAGAGACTTTATACTGTACAGCTGTAACTATGGGTGGTCTCAAATAAAATTCACTACTAGGCTGCTGCCAAGTCAAGTTTTTTGTGCCTGAAAAGCAAAATTGTCCACTTCCTAATGTTTTGCTACACCACAGTATTTAACAACCTCTAGTCATTTACAGACATGTTGTTGCTCTGCTGTCCACTCTGGTCAGCCAGCTGTTGCTTTGGAGTTGTTTTTTTTTTTTTTAACAGTGTGGAGGAACAGCAACCCGTACAGGGTTTCCCCGTCTGAAACTGGTCCTGAAGACGTGCTGCACCCAGAACTCCTCCACACATCTTAACCACTGATGATACAAATCAAGCTGCTCAGCTCAATTCAGACTCTGGCAATCACTATTTGGAGACATGTTTATGGAACAAAGTCCAGCTTGACTTCCGACCTGCTGCAGGACTCATTAGCCCCTGTTGGTCGCTGATGGTCACTTTGTAGGGCTGGGTACTTCGATACTTCTACGGCACCAACCGAAATGCATCAATACCACCCACTATCGGAAAATGCCTAGCCCTTCCATACAAAATTTGATACCTGGGATACATCCATATTTCCGTTTTAAAAATGCATAATTTTTCCTGCGTTTACGCAAAAGTCTATATCATCAGCGTCAGTGAGCTACAGCTTTTCCCATATATAGACTCTGCTTGGACAAAGTCACCCAGTTTCAACTTCGGTAAATCTCACATAAGGACAACCTTATTTCACCCTTTCAAACTAATTTCTGGCCACACAATTCCCCGAGGCTTCTCTGTGTGCAGCCGGCCAGCAGGTGTCTACTGATAGCCTACATGTGAGGCGTTCAGGGAACATCTGTAAAGTGCAGCTCAGAGAACCACCGTGGTTACTCTCCTCCTCTAAATTGCATGCAAACTAAAGGTTTGTACCATAATGATGAGGGGATTTTCTTAAATTGTCATCATAAAAAGTGTAATTCTGAGATCGGTGTCAAAATCCAGGTATTTGTTATGGAAATTGTTTGAATGATACCCAGCCCTAGCATATTTACCATTGTACAAAGTGATCAACCAGTCACCTGCTGAGCTGAACAAGACAGATAGAGACACGTCACCCCCTCAATGTAGCAACAAAAAGACGGTCTATATCTTTAATAAATGCTGTGAGATGTAGCACCGTAGCTTGTTTTCCCTTTAATAAGCCGAATATTAAATATCATTAAAATCGAACAGTATTCTTCTGTCAGCAGACGAGCTCTTTATTTGAGGTGAGCTGGGCTGTAAAACATGGTGAGGTACCATGTTGTGGCCACTGCCTGGTTCACACACACACACACACACACACACACACACACACACACACACACACACACACACACACACACACACACACACACACACACAGTTTGTATGCTGTGTTGGGAAAAGTTTTCTCTCACAGCAGCTTCTTACTCTGCTGCCAGTGCTTTCATTTTCAATTTTTAATCCACAACTAAATGATCACAGGGAGGAAGCAGTTGTTAACATTGTCCTGATTTGTCACAAAGCTCTCATCTCTAAATGTCAGCAGTGAAATTCTACCTGGACTTCATGCCCGGCTTGACCTCCACCACCTTGTCTGAGACGTGAACCACACGGATGGAGACCTCTCCAGACTCTATGTGATTCTGCCGCTTGAGGTAGTCGTTCACTCGTGATTCCAAATAGCATCCCAGCTTGGTCTGAGGAAGTCCTGAGAAAAACAAAACAAAGGATGAAGAGAAGTGGAGCACAGATGTCGGTGACCATAAAACAGAGATGTGAGAGATGTATCTATCTGTTGTTACTGTCAATACTGTATTCCCTGATGTTATTGTTAAAAGGTCCCATATTGTTTCATTCAAATTTTAAATTTCTTGCCATGTAAATAATGGGAAAATGTCCAAATGGTCAGTCCATAGATAAATGCACACAGCCTGTATTCAATAACTGTGCCGTTTGGACTTTCTTAAGTTTGTGATGTCACAAACTCACATTCAAGTCATATATGCGCCCTCTGCACAACTCACTGTCCAACCTTTTATGTGGAAGAAAACACTAAAATGTCATTTGGTTGGAGAGCTTAGCAAGCTAAAAGACTGGAGAAAAGCTGTGGTTGGTCTGGGCGTGCGTCACTCAGAAAAGAGTCAGCCCATCAGGAGAGAGCGTCATTGATATCAACGTGCCTTAAAGATACAGACACAAACAGCCTGTTCTTGGCAGATTTCTGATAGCAGCCTTAGAGACAAGATGTTAAACTTTTTGAGATGATTTTTGGTACCTAAAACCATACAAATATTTTCTCCATGAATATTAAGATTGCAAATAAAACACAATAATGTGCAAGATATGGGACCTTTACTCTATCTTTGTAACTGCAACCATTTTAGTGCCCTTATCGCTCTGGCTGAAGTTTTCCCTAATTAGGCGACAACAGCAGCAGAGGGACAGAACCTGTAACTGACTACATACAACAAAGGGAGGCTGTGGCTCAGATGGTAGAGCGGGTTGCACACGAATCGGAAGGTTGGTGGTTCGATCCCCAGCTCCTCCTGTCCACATGCCTAAGTGTCCCTGAGCAAGACACTGAACCCTAAGTTGCTCTGGATGTACCATGGTGTGTGAATGTGCTCCTGAAGGCAGCACCTTGCATGGTGATCTGTCTCATTAGTGTGTGAATGGGTGAATCGCTTTGAGACCGAAAGGTGATAAAGCGCTATACAAGTACAGACCATTTACCATCAGCATCTGTTCTGGGTGAGTCACAATTGGTCAGCTCAAAGTACAGGTGTGAATGCACCCAGGACACACTGAGATCTGATCAGCTCAGATAACAGTAGGAGGCTGTCTAGGACACATATGGCTACTTCCTGTGCTTGTATCTGACCTGGTCCTTTAACAGATCTTAGACCTCGACACTTCTTATTTTATTTGTTACCAGAAAAAAAATGTCCTGTGTGATTCTGTCGAGTGCAGCTAAACTATACAGACAGTAGGACAGATTTACCTCTAAACTAGTGGCTATAAAGGAGCTGTTTGGTGTCAGTCTATTTACTGAGCATATCGTCTATATTTCAGACACAACTGTGGAAGAGCCGCCGCTCCTTCACACAGTTCATTTATCCACCGACCCTCTCAAACCTGATGGAATACTTAAATAATCTATTAAAAGGATTAAATTATCGCTTCGACTCCTTGCGTTTCTGTTCGGGTTTATTTACTTGTTTATTTATGTCATGTACGTGTTCATTTGCATATAAAGCGGGGAAATGAGATGCCATCAAATGTGGTCAATTGAGACGCATGATAATGCCGGTTGTGAACAATGAGCTGTCCACTGGTGTTCACATCATCTAGGACACATAATGCCGGGTGTGAACAGCCCCTCAGTCGGTTTGCAAGCTGTTATTTGTTCTCTTTCCCACCTTTCCAACTTCCACTGTCACTGATAAAGAGGGTGAAGTTCTGTTGATCGCAGAGAGGTGGAAAACAGACCAAATGTGTTCAACTGATTAAATCCTGGCTGCCGACTCAAAAGGAGAAATTTATTTCTGATTGTTGTTATTTTTTTAATACAATTTAAGATGTAAAAGTAACTGTAGGCTTATTATTCATCACTGGTGTAATTTTAAGAAATGAAAAAGGATCTAATGCCAAGATGAAAAGATACAAGAACACGAAGTGGAAGGAAAGAAGGGAGGGCTGTAAAACAGAGGCATGAAATGAGCTGCTACTTACTTTTGGCTGCGTATTTGTTCTCTTTCCGCGTCTTGTTGGCTTTTTTGAGGCAGCTGTCACAAACAAAGCTGTGATCGGGAGGAAACAGTAAATGGTTAAAATATACAAGTCACCATCAGCTCTGTCACAATAAGTACTGATGACAGTGATTAAGTGGCTTCAATCAAGAGAGGACTTGGCCTTTTCATGTCAGTCTTCCTGTCTTTAAACAACTCGCATGACTTTGTAATCTTTTAATTACAAACAGACCCCACATGAAGGGAGATCAAACTCTGAGGAATGAGAGATCTGCGCTGCACTGGAGCTGCAGGATATTGTTTGTGTCTCTTGCTGCAACACAGAGGCAATTTTTGCCCTGATGTAATGATCAAGACTTAAAAAATCTTTGTTTCAAACGGCACCTTAAGATTTCCGAATGCGTGATCTTAAACAGAAGTTTGTACGACTACATAAAAGTGTGTATTAGGACTTCACAGTCGTAGTTTTCCAGCACCTTAATTGATAGTTTTTGAGGGGGACGATTTCAAAGCTTTTCAAAGACCGATTTATTTTTTATCCTCAGTCACGCAACAGACGTGACTGACTTGTAACGTCTGTTGCGCAAGTGTGCGTGTGTGTGTGTATGATAGCTGGCTCACCCTGACGGCCATATGGTTTCATGATGCAGGACGCAGATCTGGTGCATTTTACGACCGCAGTCAGTACATTCCACAAGTCTGAGCAGAGACGGAACGAGAAGACAAAAGACAGACACAAACCCCAGAGTTAAAAAGGCAAAACGCGTCACGCATGATGGAACAGGCTGTTCGTTCTTCCGCAGAGGCAACAAAATACTGCAACAACAAAATCTAAAATCATGAAACAATCTAAACTAAATACAAGACCGGATCTAGAGGCAAAACATGTGCACTAATCACAAATAAAGTTAACGGGTTAAGAAGGGCACATACAGCTCGGGGTCGAGTGTGTCGTTCTTCTTTCGCTGGAACTGCTCTTTGTTGATGGACCTGTGGCAAACATCAGAAAAACAAAATACTGTCATCAACTCTTTAGTTCTCTAACCTCAATAAAAAAAAAAAATTAAAAAAAAAAAAGATGTTCATCTCAACATACTGTTATATTGATTATTTATTGTACAAAAG
This sequence comes from Brachyistius frenatus, assembly GCF_029030835.1. Lineage (NCBI taxonomy): Eukaryota > Metazoa > Chordata > Actinopteri > Embiotocidae > Brachyistius > Brachyistius frenatus. The sequence continues at coordinate 2,579,393 of NW_027210635.1, read as the reverse complement.
AAATCAAAAACAAGAAGCCTTTGAAAATCTTGAACCTCTTTTATCCCACCGAGCTGCTGCTGTCGTCAGTAACCACAAACTCATGCTGTGCAGCTAAACGCTGCTCAATCCCACAGGACCTTTGGCCTGATAATGGTGATGATAAATTAATTAATCTATTTTCTTAATCAATTTACAATCGAGTCTACAAAATTAGGGGAGCGCTTGTCATGATCGATTTAGTCTCTCAAGCCAGACTTTTCTTCGCCGCACTGTGTCAGCCGAAGAGAACGAACTGACTGTTTTGTTTTTTTTTTACTGGCGTTAAAATGGTTAAATCTCTACAAAATCACAAAAAGAACCAAACAGGCCACTTTCAAAACTTTTCAGCGTGTAGGTTTCTAGCTCCAAGGTCGTTGAAGTCGACAACATAAACCTGCATAGTTCTACCTGTGGAAGGTCAGACTATGATTGATTAAACGGCTTAATGTGTTATTTATTAAATCACCATTTTGGTCAACAAATAGTAAATAATCGCCTGTTTCCCAGACTGCAGGGTGACATTCTCAAATGTTTTGTAAGTCAAACATCCAAATTTATTTAGTTTGCTGTCATTTATGACAGAAAACCCTAAAAATCCTCCCATTTGAGACACTAAAATCATCAAATGTTGGCATTTTTACTGATTTTACCAACATAATATAACCGATCGAGTTACTGACTAATTATCAGGAAATTAGTGAAAGATATTGGCGATAGTCTCACAGTACACTAGAAAATACCATCCAAGTCTTGTTTTTTTTCCAACCAAAAGCTCAAAGATAATTTATTTCCAAATATATAGAAACTTAGAAAAGCAACTAATCCTCACATAAGAGCCAATGAATGTTTTTTTTGGTAATAATGTCGGTTAAAAAAAAAACAACTTCTGTTGATGGAAAAAAAAAACGATGCCACTCAAAATGCGAGGGCACAGTGCACTTTCAGTTATCTTATTATCATCTCCACCAAAAGGTGAGACTTTTGGTGCATTTTGGATTTAAAAATCAGTTCTGCACGACGTATGTAAAGTGTTTTGCGGATACTTGGTTCTCAATTGCTGAATCACATCAGTTTATCTCTGATCTCAGACACTAACAAAAGACACCAGCTGACCAACACACACTGCAGAACTTAAGAACACCTAACTCAACACCGTCGAGACAAACAAAGTGACTCAGTTCAGACTATACAGCACAGTGGAGAGCAGTGGCTTCCATCAGTGTTGGCATTGCTCTCCAGTGCAGGAGATGTAACATTAACACACAGCGAAGCACCTTCACTCCCGTTCATGGAGGCAAAAAAAATAACATTCAATCCCTGACGTTGGTCAGTTAACTACTTTTATTCATTATTGTCATACAGGAAGAAGGAAGTAAAATGCTTCCAGGTTTATGCAGTTAAATGAATTTACTCGCACGAATCTTTACTGCTTTCTTCAGCTCAGACCAAGACCTCTATCAACCAGTTAGCTCAACTTCGTTAGCAGCTCAGTGGGTAAAGGACAGGAGCAACGGTCAAGTAATGGCTCCATCTTTCTTTTTATTGAATCCAGAGTCAATTCTGAATCAAAGTGACAATTGAAAATGTATTTTCATTCTGATTGTTGGAGTCGCAAACATTTCAAACGCCTAAATGTTTGTCACCCAATAAAACACAAAAAGACAAATGATTGCTCTTATATTAAAACCGTTGCCAATAAATTCACAGTCAACTGACTAATTGGTAAATCAATCATTGCAGTTAAACAGAGCTGTGCTTATATTGAATTTTGGGTCAAATGTAACCATGCACAAGACACATCCAATATTTCCATTTGATGTAGTGGTGCAGCCATGAATACCTACTTTAACTCTATTTAATCGTATTCAATATTTCAGTCAATGCAAACACCATATAGCTCCAATAAGACATGTAGTAAGCTGATACAAGCTGAATTCATGGAGTGAAGTCATTTTTCTAACCTGAAAGTTACTTGAGGCAAAAAAGGAAAATACTGGAAGTTAAGAGATTTAACCTTAAATATGCGCTTGCATAGATTAGATAACCCAAAACATGTGGCTGTTTATAACAGCTGATTTTAGTGCTGAACATCAGAGCTGTTGCATGTTCTGCGTAAAGGAAGGTAAGAGTGTGATGGTACTCACGTCTGAGGCTGGGAGGGGTCATCCCCCAGGGAAACACTCTCGCCTTGGATTTCGTTGAAACACTTCTCACAGAAGTGGTACCTGTCAGCAAGAAGCCCATATTTTGGTGAACTACACCGTTCGTCATCAGCACAGCCAATCACAGAGAGGGCACGAAGAAGCAGCCGCCAATCAGGGCAGGGCAGGACAGGCCAGGGGGCGGACACACAGGAGGCAGAGGGCAAGGTAGGTCGTCGCCGGGAGGCAGCAGCCAATCGTGATGCAGGGTTTTTGTGTGGGCGGGTGTTTTGATTTTGCGCGTAAATTTCGGAGGGGATGATTGGTCACACCAAAGCAGGCCAATGCAGACATCACAAGCGTTAAAAAAAGGAGGGAGAAGAGGGGGAGAAGGGGAGAGAGAGATGGGGGTTGGGGGAGGGTCAAAATGAATATTAAATAAAAAAAAGCGTGAAATAAATCGTTACAGGTCAGACAAAGACAATGAAGGGACAGAGAGGGAGGGACGGACGGACAAGATGTAAACAACAACCAACAGAGGACAGAGAGCCAAGGCAAAGCAAAGATTAGCGTCAGACGTCCAGTGGTAAACAACAACAACATTACAGCAACATGAGAGACCACTAGGAGCTGTGGAGGAGGAAGGGAGTGAGGATACGAGTCTCCAAACATGAGAAGGTGGATAAGGAAAATAAATAAATGGTAAAGCAACAGAGACCCATCATCCTTTATGTTCATTTATAAAGTGGGAACCTCTCTTCTGGTGGTGAGGATGGTCCCACACCCACTCCTCCCCACTCCCCACTCCGTCGTAAATATCAGACATGTCTTGTACACAGTGGGAAACAATGGTGCAACAAATAAGAGAGTCACTGCTGAGGAAGACTGGAGCCCACTTTATGAATGACAACATAATGAAAATTAAATCGATGACCTATGAAGATGGAGATGGAGCCAGGGTAACCATTTGAAGCCAAATTAAAACTCATCTGTGATTGTACTGATTGGTTGATGCTATGCTGGAGGAAATATAGAATCAATGTGCAAAATACAACACGACACACAAGCTGATCTCACTGGCTGCAGTTTCATAGCAAAAAGAGTCTTAATATCAACAATGCTTTGTTGTGTGTGTGTGTGTGTGTGTGTGTGTGTGTGTGTGTGTGTGTGTGTGTGTGTGTGTGTGTGTGTGTGTGTGTGTGTGTGTGTGTGTGTGTGTGTGTGTGTGTGTGTGTGTGTGTGTGTGTGTGTGTGTGTGTGTGTGTGTGTGTGTGTGTGTGTGTGTGTGTGTGTGTTCCAATGTGTCGACAGCCCTTACCTGTTCTGGTAGCTAAAATAAGCAGCGTCACGTTGGATGGTGCATAATTGTTTTCCATAGCAGCATAGAGTTTGGGGGGAAAACTCAAACTGCAAAAGCAAAGAGAGAGAAACAAAAAGACAAATGTTGCTTGCAGACCTGTTTTCTGAAGAAGGTTCGACACAAACTGAATAAAATGCAGCTGCCACACATAGGACAGACTCCTCACATGCAAACAAGTTCAAAACACACCTGTGTGTTTCTGAGTTCATACCCACACAATGTGGTCACACCCATCTTAAACCAACCCTTATATTAATTGTCTGGTAAATAGGCTCAAAAACTGGGATACAATTAGCAAAGTTTTGTGTGATTTTCTTCCAGAGAATTTGCAGAAATTGCAATTTAAAGAAAAAAAGAGAAATAAATCTAGATTTTCAACAAAAAAAAGAGGACCTAAAAAGAGTCATGTGAAATCACTTCCTATAAGTATAAAAAAAAAAATCGGAGTCATTAAAGAAACTTAGGTATACAAAACAGTTGTGTAATATAGAATATATAGGCTACGTCTTCTGTAAAAATTATTATTTAAAATGCTTTTTAAACATTCATTCTACACTAGAAAAACAAAGTCCCATCCTTTACAGCTGAAGGGTTGTATATATTCATGTAACCTAACACATGCGGTATGATCAGACTCTCACAGGGCTGTGTGATGATTGGCAGCCTAATTCTAATGATAAAACCACATTTCCTTCACTTCCAGACTTCACTTCCAGTTTAACATTTTCTTTCCTGGTTACATGGCATGTGGTTTATTTTGATGAGAGGTTATAGAGCCTTGCTGCTTGTAAATAAGTAGGTATTTTTGCTGATAAGGTTTTGTTCTTAGAGGCTGACTTTGTGCTGTAATGCCTTAAACAGGGCTTCTATTGAGGACCTTTAAGCAGCGATTGCTTGATTTGCATTAAATATTGCAATTGCAAGATTGCGATGTCCTGGTTGACTGTATAAGGAAACACTATTGTGTTGCGTACTTTAAATACTGGAAACAAAAAGAAACCACAAATCTGCCTTTATCCAAACAAATTAAAATCCCACAGCCAGCATATCTAAAGGAAGAGAACAGAATGGCCTTCTTTTTTTTTAATGTTATGGTTTTTGTTCTTACTGTAACTATGTTTACATTTGCAGTCTTTTCTCATCTATTTTTCCACCATAAAGTGAACATGTATGTCACTCTAGAAGCCGAACTACGACTTTAAAACACAGACCTGACCTGAAATTACCTCAATTACAAAGGTAGGAAAAATGTCTTCACTTGTTTTTCTCCTCAGGAAAATAAAAAGACAAAAACAGTTGTGCCTCACCTTCCTCCCACAACAGTAGCCGAGGCCCTGCATGACGGGATCGATCTCCGCCTCAAACACCTCAGCCAGCTTGGAGCAGTACTTGTAGACGCGGGACGTCTTGCGGTTGTACAGCCACGCGTTGTTGAACATCAACCAGATGTCCTCCACGTACTGCCACGGCTCTTGGTACTGTCCGGTGTCCAGCTTCCGCTTGATGGTTGACAGGTCCATGGGGTTCTTCACGATATCAAAGTAGTCCTGGTTTGGAAAGGGCGCCGTCCGGATTAAAGAGACAGGTTGAAGGACAGTTCAAGAGTTTGAGAAAGGTCAGAGGAGGGAGAGGAGGAAGAGGTGCAGCGAGACGCAGGGAGGGTTTGGTCACCCCAGAGAAAGAGGAAGTCGAGAGATAAAAGGGAAGAAGAGGATGACCAACGTCATCAGTGTCCGCCGAAGGTGTGATGAGGGCGTCGCAGTCGACCAGTTGGGACCAGAGTAGGGAGAGAAGAGGGTGCAGGGGGACAATGTTGTTGAGCGCTGCAGAGAAGAAGGTTCACGTGCAAACAGAGAGACATGACAACTTCTGCCCTCCAGCTCTCTGCTTTGCACCCTACATTTAAAGTCTAAACCTCAAGCTGTGCTGTGAGCAGAGGTCCGGGGACCGCCGGTCTGTCCGGTCCTCTGCTGCTCATACAACCATTCAAAAACTGAAAAACTAGCTACAGATGGGATTTTAATTCACACAATCATACTGCAACTGAAGGTCTGTCATATGATTATTGAATTATTTATCAATTGACTTTTCCTGAATGATTCTTTGCTGAGGTCTGAAAGCAAATAAAACTTCTAGGCCTGAGATCAGGGTGCAAAACCAAGAAGAACAGAGCAGTGGCAAAAGCAAGAGGCATACAGAGATCTACTGTTTTAAGCAACATAGTGGTTGGCATTAACAACGCCAGCAGCATGAGCGGCAATACGATGGCAGAGTTAAAGCCAACAGTGCTGAGGTGAAGCAAATGTGTGTGTGTGTGTGTGTGTGTGTGTGTGTGTGTGTGTGTGTGTGTGTGTGTGTGTGTGTGTGTGTGTGTGTGTGTGTGTGTGTGTGTGTGTGTGTGTGTGTGTGTGTGTGTGTGTGTGTGTCTGTGGGTCTGTGGGTCTCCAAGTTGTTTTTCTGTTCCCATCTTCTGCTGCCCTCCGCTTCTCCTCAAAAACTGAAGCACCGTCAGAGAGAGAAGCAGAGAGGAGCACGAGGAAAAGAGAAGCTTTTTTGGAGATTCAACAACAACAACAGAAAAAGGAGGGAGGTGCGAGTTTCAAAGAGCAGGGTCCATCTCCGTGTCACCATGGCAACAAGAGTTCGGAAACAGACCCTCATCTCTGAGTGGAACCACTCGCATGAACAAACAAGTGATGCACATTACCACGTCAGTCACTTTTTTTTTTTTTTTATAGATCCCACCAGGCTGGGAGTGAACTTACATTTTCAATCAGTCAAATGAAAATGTTGTATAATTATACACCAGAGGAAAGTTGCATCACTTGACTGTGGAGGTTCCTGAAGCAGAGGTGAGCTGGCAGCCCGCTGCTTTGCTCACCTCTGCTCTGAAAATGGAGTTCATTAAATTTCATATTGAGGCAGTTGGAGGACGGACTCCGTCGCTCTGTTTTAGTGCGACATGGTCTTTTTTCAAGTCCCCCCAATTTGAATGCCATGAAGGTAAAAGGTACTGTCCCGCCTCTACACGCTGCCCACCTGAGCACTGTCACACTACGACTGGTGAGGAACTGAACTAGAAAGCTAGCATTGGAACACTACGATGAAAACTAGAAAAAAAAAACTTTGTGATGGGAACCTAAAATGTGATGTCAAAAGGCAAATTAAAGTGATAAACGAAAGCAACTGGCTCATGAACTGCAAAACAGTCTCTCGTTTTGAAATTGCTCACTGAAATAGAGTCGCTATTGTCTCTTTATTGTAGTGGGTGAGCTGTGAAAGACAAACAGCTGCTAATCAATGAGCTACAATACTCAGATGGAAATTTGGATCAGGTGATTTTTTTTTTAATTTATTTTTTGTAATCTTATAATGATTGGGCTTTCTACAAATCAGATAAAATGATATCAACTGAGTAACATCCATCAAAACATAAACGTCTGGTCCAATAACGTTTCATATCCAATTTGCATTTATGTTCATAAGAGTCATTGCTTTCATTTATAAATGACAGACTAATACAAACTGGCACACAAACGAAAACACACGCGCGCACACATACACACACACACACACACACACACACACACACACACTCAAATCTTAACTTCTGACATGCAATGGAACAAACGTCCACTCAAAGAGTAAAGAAACTGTAAGCAAGAATGTAAAATGAAATTAAACAAATATGGCAACTATGACAAAAAAATAAATAAATATTTTAGATGGAAAAAACTGAAAATATATAAAACAGAAAAAAAGCTACGTTTTCAGAGGAGTTGAAGCAAAATGGCAGCCAGTGCAGTCCCTTACCAGGTTAGTTTTGTTACTAGTTCGAATACGTACGGGTATTCCCAGTAACTGGGGGTCCACCGGCTGACGGAAGGGAAGGGACTCGGGGTCCTGCCGGTACAGAGCCTCCAGAGTGGGCATCAGAGCCTGACGCAGCTCCTCAGGCTTGAAGACTGGAAAAACAAAACCGAAATGAGCGAGAGAAGAGGCAGGACGGCGAGCAGTGAAACTCTGACGACACCTACAGCTCACATCAAACACAGCACGCCATCAGGCGAAGGACGTAGGCCGCAGTCACGTTAACAACCGTTTGTGTCGTGAACTTTATTGTTCACATACTTCCCTCTGTACTTGTCGTTACCGGAGGACTTAGAGGGAACGCCAGAGAGACAAGGATACAAACATCTGGATGTGCTTGAAGGAAACGTTCAACCCGGTCACTAGTTTGCAGATTCTGTGGTCGCGGGGGACAAAACACCCAATCAGCTCTGTATTTCCAGCATTTTCCACCATGCGTGGATGTAACGGCCTCTGAATTGTTTCCATTTACTTTTGTAGGTCTGTGACGCTGTCACGTCTCCGTACTGCCCACACACCATCCTTACCGGTTATGTGCATGTTGCATCTTTCATTGCGTTGATTTCTGAGGACGTGTACAACCAACGCTCCAAACAGACGCAGGATACGTTCGGCAGCCAGCATGCGAACGCGTAGTTTAAAGCAAGTATGTCTCCGGCTGTAGGACCATTAACTTGTTTGTTGGCCCGCGATCACTCGTCGGTCAGGGGCTACTCGGTTTACTTCAGTCTGCCATTTTGTTCAATGTTATTGAAAATTTAACATAAAATTGCTAAAACTGTTAGCAAGCTTGTCAGCAGGACACGGTTTATTGAAATTCTTTTCACCATGTACTTCTGTCTCGTACCGGTCTGCAAACCAGTGCTCCAGTAGGGAGCAGTTTTTAATCCAGCAGAAGAGATTATATAGAAGTGAAAGTTGCAACAAAGCTGATAAGCTATGATAGCTTGCTATATTTAGGATGCTCTCGATCTGCGTCCCCTCAGAGGTCAGGACTGTCAGGGTGGCCGAGGATTAATGTGTCAAAGGTTACAGAAGTCGTACTCGGTTCGGATCCTCGGACTGAAGTTCTCGTTAGTAACACTACTTTACTTGAGCGCACTTGCCGACTCCACTTGACACCGTGTCCTGTGCAGATGATGGTAGCCGTTCAGTCACTTACTTTTCTTCTTGCTCTGAGTGCTGGCTGGGGAGCTGTTGGTAGCTGTTGAACCGGACCCCTCCTCTTCCTCTTTGGGCTCTTTCTTCACCTCTGGCTTCTTGTCCTCGCTAGTTGCTAATGACGATGACACGGAGGATGAAGAAGTATCCATGGGTTCGCCTTTACACCCGTCTCCTGATGGCTTCTCTTTCTTTATCTGAGAGGAATATTCAGGTGTCAATATACTGATATATCTTTCAATATAAAACAGAGTCTACAACCCTTTAGGCCTGACACCATGTTATATTTTAGACAATCTTACCTCTAGTTTCTCCTCCATCTTCACATCAGATTGACCCTTGCCCATTTTCCCCTTGCCCTCGCTTTGGGAGTCGGTTCCTTCGTCATCCTCCTCCTGCTTCTTCACCTCCATTTTGATGTCCTCCTGGCTGGGAGCAGAGCTATCTACCGTGGTGAGCTGGGAGTTGGGGTCGGCGCTGCTGGTGACGGAGGCTGGAGAGGAAACCTGACCATCTGTTGTCAGAGAAGGCTTCGAAGATAGCTGAGGCAAAAAGGACAAAGATGGAGTGAGGTTCCACACGCACGACTTTTGTAATTCGTTTAAAAAGGAATTATTGCACATTTAAGTCTTTCTTTAAGTTAAGTAGTGCAAAGACCGTCCATTTATTTGCAAAATCTGAACACCTTGGATTTTTTTTAATCAACAAACTTTTGTTTTATAATAAAATGCTCTTTTTTACATTAACTTTTGATTTGTTCTTATTCTTTAAGTAACTAGACTTGCGTGGACACGGGGATCAAGCTCTCCACACAGTTCAGACCCAAAGGCTCACAGAACCAGAGGGATCAGGAGGCTCCAGGCTTACATTTGTCAGTGCTGGGAATGGTAGGAGGCAAAGTGGTGAAAGGGTATGATCTACTCACTGGGGTCTGCGGCAGCTGTAACGGCACATGAGCATTCTGGGTCGGCACTGTAGGGGTCTGAGCTGCTTGGGGGGCTGAAGAAGCCCCGCCCCCAAGCGTCTGCTGTGGCTGATTGGCTTTGTCAGAGGTCACCGCCTGCCCTGATGGCGGCTGCTGCTGCTGCTGCTGCTGCTGCTGCGAGCCTTGTTGTTGTTGCTGTTGTTGCTGTTGGGGGTGCTGTTGAGGGGGCAGCTGGGGTGTGCTGGGGGTGTGTGGTTGTGGGGTCTGAGAACCAGGTAACGTCGGGGGTGTTTGATGGGGCTGAGGCGTTAAGCTGCGCGCTGGTGACGGGGAGTTTGTTCGCATGGGTGGGCAGTGAGGGAAGGAGTTTGGCTGAGTGGAGGTGGAGGATGGAGGCAGGTTGGGTAGCGGCCCAGCACCACTGGCGTTAGCAGACCCCATAGAGCCAGCTGGGGCTCCGGAACCTGGACCAGAAGAGGCAGACTGTGCTGCAGGGCTGCTGGCTGGGAGGGAAGGTGGCGTTGACATCTGGTTCTGCTACAAAGGATAAGACACAGGGCATACATCTGATCAGCCTCTTTAAAATCTATGAAATAAATTAATCACCCGGGGAAGGCTGTGTCAGCCTTTAAACTTTATGTGCCAACAAGAGTTCATTATACATTATTCATCCATTTTTATCAAATCGTTCTGAAAGCGGATGCCTTTGATTGTGCTCATTCACATTCATTCAGCAGGTTTCCCAAATCCAACTCAAAATACATTGTAATTTCAAGTCAATCACTTGTTTTTTTCTGCTTTAACAAAAACCAAAGAACCCTCAGGCACTAAAACTCATCTTTAGGTTACAAGATGCTGTCACTTCTCCCTTACCTGCGGCACAGACGTCTGTGCTCCCTGCTGGTTCATGCCAACAGGGCCAGAACCACGTCCAGGACTGGACCCAGGAAACTGGCCTGGGGGGAGGTACTGGTTCTGCAACTGTGAGACGTTGGGCTGACCCATCCTTGTTGCTCCCATACCCATCTGGAAACAAAACAGCGAGTGACATGTCAAGTCATTTCTTTGCCTTTTGTGAAGCGTACTGTACTTGGAGTTAGTAAGATAATGTCTGAAATTTTGGATGCCTTAAGTAATGATAGAGGTGGTGACATTAATGCTAACCTGGTTCATTGGAGGATTAAGAGGAAGGGGAGGTGTCGACCTCTGACCCATGGACTGCATCCCCATCTGACCAAACTGGTTCATTCCTAAAAGTGAAAGAGGACAAAAAGGGAAACATGTTAATGAGAGGTCAGGAAAACATACATTTTGTACTGTCACTGTTTTCTTTTTGTGGCTTGCACTACTTATTTTAGTATGCAGGTATGTAAAATAAAAAAATAAAAAAAAAAAAAGATTTCCTGTCAATGATTAAGAAACGTACCTGCTGGGTTCTGCATCCTGTTGACCATCTGATTGGGTCCAGCTGGTCGGACCATGGACGGATCAGCGTGAGGACCATCTGACAGGGTGATACAGAGTTAGAGAAATCACAGATCAGTATCACAGAAAACCAGTCAAATCAAATTCATCCCCATCATATTTATAGCATCAGTGAGCATGTGTATGCTCTTTTTCTACAAGATTACACCTCTTTCCATGAATTATATTTCACTTAGTAGATGAAAAATCTGATCAGTGTTCAGCATTATGTGTCATGCAACATGGACTGGGCTCAGCTAAAAGATTTATTATATATAGTTGTGTGTGTGTGTGTGTGTGTGTGTGTGTGTGTGTGTGTGATTGAACTAACAGCAGGGGATGTTTACTTACTCAGCGGTTGACCCGGGGGCATGGGTGGCTGTCCCATGCCGGGAGGCACCTGTGGGAGGCCTGGGGAGGCGATGCCAGGTTGGCCAGGCATCATGCCCTGCTTCTGGAGCCGCGTCCTCCTCTTTTCTTCCAGCTCCTTTTGGATTTTGTAGATCTTCTCTGCCAGAAGGTGGTAGTACTCCGCCTGGAAGGGCCGCAGCAGGAGAAAGGGACGATGTTACAGGACACATCTCGATATAAATACATATATTTCCTCATTGCATATCTGGAAGCTGACGGTCATGCCACATTACTTAATGCTCTGCGTGTGCTGCTTTCTTACCCGACTGTTAGCCGACTCGTACATGTCTCCCTCTACTTTTCGAGCGTAAGCCACCAGATTCTCCATCCGCCGGTCCTTCAGTGCAGCTGGGTCAGGGGTGGGGAAGATGGCCTGCACACTACTCATACACACAGCAAAAACAGAGCTACAATTAAGTTGAGGACAAACACATCCCATTGTCATACAATTGTGAAATAACCTGATTAAAATGAGTCCATTTAATAGGGCTTTTGAAGGACTTGGAAAGACTCACAGCTTGTGGACAAGGTGGTTCCGGAGGTCTTGCGTGATATCTTCATGCCAAGACTTCCTCATGCCTGCGGCAGAGGGAGGAGTAGCTGTGGGCATGGAGCCCAAGTTCCCCACACCATCATTCATCAAACTGAGGGAAACAACAGAGGAAAGTTAAGACTTTAAGCAAACACAGAACAATTTTGTTTTAAACTTTGTACAAGGCTGTTATATGGCAGCCGCCTGACTTAAGAAAAAGTAAAAAGCTGTCTGACCTCTGTGCATTCATGCTGTTGTGCAACATGGCGTCTGGCAGTAGAGTGGACTGGTTGGGAGGCTGCACCCCCACTCCACCGTTCACTCCCATAGAGTTTCCTCCTGGGAAGAGATAGTTAGAGGGTGATTTTCATTGGGAAATACTAACATCAATATTTGTGCAGAGAAGTTCCTAAAACAGATTTCTTGTGTTGATTTAAGACACATTTCAAAATCTGAACATTTTCAGGCCAAAGAACAAGTGATTTAATGTCCACTTCAGAATTTCTTTTTAACCATGTAAGAAATCATCAAAAGCAATGTGACATTAAACTACACTTAACTATAAATCTGATTAATGTAACAAAGTTATTAATCATCAGTCAGTGGACAGCTAGTTAAGATCAAGGAGTCCTGTGATGACACCCGAGACAGCTCCATTTACTGAGGAGATGCACCTGAAAGCTCTGAAAAAGCTTGCTTCTGGATTATATTGTCCCCTAAGGGCAAGAATGAACCCAATGTTCAGGAAGGGCCTGGTAAGCTATCATCTGATATGTGAAGGCATTTCAAACTAACCCATGGTGTTTAAGGTCCTCAGACCAGGCTGCCCCTGCAGGCCCTGGTTTGGCATGTTGGACTGCGGTGGCTGCTGTGGCATCTGGTTGCCCTGGTAAGTGAGGCCTAGTGCAGCGTAGGCCCTCTCTATGGAGCTGGGGTCTATCTGGTTAGGCGGGTTTAGGTTCGGGGTGTTGGACTGTCCGCCGGGCACCCCTGAACCTAAAGAGTTCACTAAACCGGCACTGTTGATGAGAGCTGTGGTGATGGGAGGAAGAGGGAGAACAAGAGAGAGCGATGTAGCAAGGTTGAGTATCAGTGAGTTCAAGCCTACTGGTCATATGTAATAATTCAACGATAAGAGCCATGAGCATGCATACTGCTCACAGCCACAGAGCGAGAAACACTCACACTGCTGGTTCCTCTTGTCTCCGGCGTTTTTCAGTGGCAGGCACACAGGACAGTCGTGTCGCGTGCAATTCTTCCAATGAGAGATGATCTGTCTGGATGAGGCACAGTGTGCCACTGGTGGAGGAGAAGTAGAAATGGATAAAAGTTAGAGAAAAGGGAGGAGAAGAGAGGGAGAACAAGTGCAGTGACAAATTGTGACAGAGGGAAGGAGGGAGATGAATAATGAGACAAGGATGAGGAAAAAGAAGTCAAAAGGAGGAGAGAGAAGGCAGAAACCAAGAGTTATTATATGAGTCATTCAGTAATAAAACTATGTCCAGATGGAGGCTCAATGGGAGAAGGAGGAAAGAAAAATTACAGTAGGACAGCCAGCTGAAGAGAATAACTCAACCTGATACAAAGAAGAACCGGGAGGCAAACCAAGAGGGATTAAACAACATGCAAGAACAAGCGAAAAAAAGATGCACGACAATCTTAAAGACTGCTTAGTGTTTAGGACATAAACCACACGTCATTAAACCAGAAATCTGCATAATTCGTCAGACTTACCCTGGCAGGACTTGCCAGCCTGGCAATGAGTCATGTGGTTGAGCACGTTCTTCATGGTGCGGCAGTGGGGCAGGTTGCACTGCCGCACTTCCCCGTTGGCCTGCTCCCTCCGCTGGCACTTGTGCGCGTGCAACAAGAGCACCAGCTGCTGCTGGATCAGTTTCCGCTTCTCCGGGTCTGCGGTAGGGGGAGCTGAGCCGGGTCCTGCCCCGATCGCACTGAGTCCAACCTGGGCCCCGCCAACTGCTGCCGCTCCCCCGACTGCTCCGGACTGCTGCTGCTGCTGCTGAGGAGTCTTAGGAGAGAAGAGAGAGGAGGCATAGATGATCAGGTTTAATAATGGGACCATTTGCGATGGCCAATCGAGTAACAGCTGGGATGCGAACAGTCAATGATCCATTTTTTTCTAGATTTTTTGCGGCATGAAAATTTACATTTAAACATAGATGCACGTGTAAAACATTTTCTGACTGCAAAATGACTGGCTTGGCCATATTTTTCTAACAGTTTAAAATACTCAAGAATGAAGAGTAGATACATCATTACAATCACTAAAGTACTGAGGGAAGAAAGAAGAAAAAGTCGATTTTAAGAAATATCCTTTTAGTTATTCTGTTATCAAAAGCAGTCAGTAGTAGTAGAGTAGAAGCTCTAAAAAACTATTACTACAGTCCTCAGTGTTATCATCATCACCAACTAAAGAGGGAATGGTTTGACAATAACTTTAAAATACTATATATATAATACTATACAAGTCAGAGCAGCCCACAACTTAGACTGGAGGCCCTTAAGGCCAAGTGACTTTTACGTAGTCTGTAATAAACTGTTGGGTGCAACAGAGGTTGCTCACCTGGACAGTGATTGGACATTAACATCCTGTTGCCAGGTCAAAATATGCCAATAAAAATGAAAAATCTTATAAAACCGTGCTTTTAAATTTGCGTTTACATGAAGCATTGTTTGAGAAAACCTTAGCAAAGGCATATAAAAAAAATATATATATACGATTTTGGAACATGCAATGTGCGAGAGACGAATGCAGGTCTGCCGTTGGGCCTTGTACTAGAGCAGTAGAGTAACTTTGTGGGTAGGAGTCCATTTACGCCATGAGTAACAACATTCACACATGTGTATGAGCTCTTTTCCTGACAGACTGATGGAGCCACAAGCAACCTCTTAAGGTTACCAGCTTTCATGACCCTGGGCAATTAAAAGCCCAGTATGACATTAGATGGTAAAGGATCATGCCGCAGATATACTATGTTTCTGATACTGTCAACAATGCCTGAACGCTTTATTCCAACTCTCCTCGGTTCGTCTGTGGCTCTCGTGAACACGTTGTTCAATCACATCTGAAAGCATAAGTGTGTAAAGAGCCTGCCGTCATTGAGACAGAGTTGTACTCATTTGTACCCATCAGCAGTTATGGAAGCAGTTGTGTTAAGAATGAAAATCAGAATGTTCTCATGGGATTTGTTGACAGTAGGAACAATGGAGAATATCTTCAGATTTAGTCTTTAACCAAGAACCAGTATCTCATCCAATGCTACAATATATGAAAACCATTCAAAGAGTTCAAAGGCTGCTCTTGTTGTGTGTGAATGGAGCACACAATGTGCACAGAGCAGGGGGAAGCTATAATCCTTGTGATTAAGCATCCCAAGGTACATCACTTAATCAACATCAGCACCTGAGTTACACACATTTTGTGTTTTCTCTGTTTGAGCCCAACAGGAGCAGTCCCTAAACTTTTTGGTTGTCCCTTTTATGTATTTGGTTTTACTTTAAATAGTTCAAGAGACTTAAGACTTAAAAAATGTGAGCTTAAGCTATAGAAGCAGGCAAGATACTTCTACTTTGGCTACCGAGTTTATCCAACTGTAGAAAACAGAAACAAACAAATCCTACCATCCCAGGCATGCTTTGACCCGGTGGTGCCTTCTTGTCCATGTTGAACTGGGCGGCCATATTGTTGGGCAGGCCTGCCTTATTCTGGAGCTGTGGGCCCAGCCCTGCTCCAGGCAGCCCCTGGCCAGCAGACTGGCCATACGGACCGCCATAGGGGCCCGCATTGGCCATCATACTCATCTGGAGAACGGTGGAGAGTAGAGGGAGGGGAAGCCCAAGGAAAGAGAGAGGGTGAGAGAAGGGGAAGAGGAGGCGGAGAAACAATGTGAGGACAAAAGTAGGAGAAGAGGAAATGGTTTTAAAGATCAAATACTTTTCACAACGTAAGAAAGCATGATATAAGTATCAAGGCGGGGGGTATTATATATATTATAATGTCCTCTCACATGAGATTAAAAAGTATGTAGTGTCGAAAAACATTGGCTTGTTTTTAAAATCTGAGCGTCGCTGCTATTGCGAAAGTACACTTACAATAATTTAACAGCAAAGACAGGATCTTTGATACTTTTTCAAATTGGAAAGCGTCTCCATCAGCAGCAATCTCAAGACTCCAGCTGACTGTATTTTCAACTACTTCAAACTCCGGCCAAACTCTTCTTTGATTCAACAGCAGCAAATCAAACTGTGATTCAAAGTACAATCAGGGTGGTCCATTATCACCAACAATGTGAAGTGGGCTATTTACTGTTTCTATGTGAAAGAGTCTCATGAAACTGTTTATCCTCTTCTGAGCTTTGAGAGAAAATAAAACAGCTTGATGGATTTATTGACCAACCTAAACAGCATAATTTCCTTTGTGCATAATAAAAAACAATCAGTTAAAAAAAACACGGACAATGGTCTTGATGGTCTTGATATTACAGCAACAGGACTTTACAAGGCACAGAGCGGTAATCTCATGCAGTTGCAGATGTACACCTCAATTAAAACTTATCGTTTAATGGACGTTTGCAGTGATGCCTTCAAACCTTTAGAACAAAACCACAACCATCATGTGGCATATTGAATGGAAAGGAGGTTAACCATCAGTAACACACCGTGATGTAGCTGTGAGTCCAACACATAACCAAACTCTTGCCTGCGCCTACATGAGTAACTACTACAATTCAGCGGAGTACCAAGAGCTGCACGTGGAACATCTTAGCCTCAGTTCAACTGTAATTTACCACAGCTGATCATTTGCTATAACATCTTCGTAACTGGGATGTCAATTTCAGGCCGTGCTGCTTTGGGTGTGCCTACCTTGTTCAGTGCACCGGGCTGCTGCGGTCTCATCCCAGCCTGACCCCCAGCTCCCATTTGCTGACCGCCCTGCTGCTGCTGCTGCTGTAGGGTTTCTGCCAAAAGATTACTGCTGTTACCCATGCCGGCACTGCCAGGGTAACCCATTCTGGGTGAGCCATTCACCACCTGGCCCCCCATCAGCCCTTGCTGCTGCTGTCCAGTGTTGCCCTTCTGGGCGCCCATCATGGCTGCCGCCCGGTTGAGCGCAGCCACCCCTCCGACCATCCCAACCTGCTGCATTAATCCAGGTTGTTGCTGCTGGCCCTGGGGTGGCATGCCTTGAGGTCCACCAGGGGAGACACTAACACTTCCCATCATCCCCATGGAAGCCCCAGATGGTGAGCAATTGGAAGCAGGGCCGCCCTGCTGTGCTGGTGCTCCAGCACGCAAGAGTTCAGACAGCTGTTTATGTTTTGCAGCGGCATCCTGGCCTCCTCCCACACCGATCCCTCCTCCAACGCCTCCAAGACTGGTATGGAGTTGGCTGGCATCCCCTCCGTTGGTCAGCCCAAGGTCCGCTGAACTGATGAGCTCATCTGGGAGGTCGTGCTCCAGGTCAAAGAGTGAACCAAAATCTACACATGTAGGAACAGGGGGAAAAAAATCTTACCAAACTACAAAATATATTTTATTCAGTTTATTGACATTACTTTAAAAAGGATTAACCCTTAATCTACAGCCTATAGCTAGACAACCAGTGCAGCATTAGCTGCCTCTCACAGCCTGGGCTTCTCTCCTGGGCATCAGTCTGTGGTTTGGTGGGGTGCCATACATGGAGAGTGAACATAGTGGGGACAGAGTGAGAAGCCGCAGGAGTAAACACTACAGTACCTAGGTAGGTGTGAGCATTTGAGCTGCAGTCATATGGTACAGGAGCATGAAACAGGGCGAAGCATAAGTCGGGAAATTAATGGTAAAGTCGTTCGAGTGGACTGAAATCTATTCAAATCACAATCTGTGTCTGTAAACAGACGTATAATCCTACATACCAACATGCTATCTTCAGATAGATCCACAAAAGCATAACCTGAACGTCTGGTTTTCAGGATGACTCGAGGCATATTGGCATCTTACTAAAAAAAAAAACCCTCTGAAATCCTGTGCTGCTAAGTAGAAGATATGTTGTGCCAGCGGTTGACTTGAAGCATGATTCAACTCCTGCTCTCGCTGCATTGGGGAGTCCAGTTAATGGAGGAGATTAAGACGAGATCAAGCTGGAAATTCACACTGATTTGGTTCCTGACATAAATGGAGAACTTGTGGTGTGGCGGGCCACCAGTAAGCTAAGGCTGACAAAATCAGAGTCCATAATTCTGCAAAATACATCTTCTATACATGCTGACATACATACATACAGTGTAATTGACAACAGCAGAAGACCTTGTTCATTCAAACTCTGCAGTGCCAGCAGTGTGCAACAAGAGGAAACGATGCCCGGGTTTGTACAGCCTCTTGCTCAATGTGTGCAAATTAATGTGTTTGCAGTTACGGTCGCAATCAAAGTAAATAATAATAATTAAAAAAAAAACATTCAAAATGGTCTGCTTGTTTTATTTAAATCTATTCGTGAAAACCGAGCAGCAGCACAAAAAAATAAAAAATAAAAAAGTGCAGCGCATATTCGTCCGGAGACAATGGAGGACGAAGAATGGGCTTCGTAGTTACTACAACCGAGAAACTAAAAGCCTTTGAACAAAGGACATGAGAGGGGGACATTTCAAAGGCTGCGGCTGGTTGTGTCCTTTCATTTAAACGCGGCTAACAAAGTTAAAATGGACACAGCTTTTCTTTTAACTCCGGGCAGGACGACGACGCTTCGTCCAACTTTCATAAAGTGTCGAACAATGGCTGGTTTACAACAGTCCGCTTCAAACAGGCTGGCGGCACGTTACGAACACGAGTTTTCAAGACCCACTCGGTATCTTTTTATTTTATTTATTTATGTTTCTACCACAACCACTGAAAAGGGGGTGGTGGTGGTGGTGGTGGGGGGGGGGGAGCAATCCAGTGAAAGAGTGGGTTTCTTGTTTGCTTTTGCTCGCCAGCTTAGCCGGAGCTCAGCTGAGCCGGTCCGGAGGAGGTTCTCGGACCGGCTAGCTCGCTAAGCTCGCTCGGGTACCGTTACTCTCCTCCTAAAACACGGTTTTTTTTTTTTAAAGAAACGCTCGTTTATCTTTTTACGGAATATATATATAATAATAATAAAAACAACAACCACGCGTCCTCTCTCTTTCAATGCGTTTTAAAGTGTCTCGGAAGAACTTGGAAACAACCCGGGGTGACTCGACTCTTCCATTGTTTGGAGGCGTGGATCTCGTAGTTGTCGCTAAAGTTAGCCTGTTGATGCTAACGCATCAAAACACCAAAGTGTTGGAAAGTTGCTCCCTGCCGCCATCTCTGAAAACACGTTTCCTCTTCACAGACCTCAAAGCTCAACCGTAAGCACGAATTAAAACCCACGCTGAGAGTTTACTTTACGGGTTTAAAAAAAAAAAAAAGGCAGCTCGGATGTTATAAAGAAACCTAAAAAAAACAAAACAACAACAACACACCGGCCGGTAATTAATCCGCCAACAAGGCACAAAGCTACGTTGTTTGTTTGTTTGTTTGTTTTTGTTTCCCCCCCCTCCTCCTCCCTCCCTCCCCTCCCTTTCCCATCCAGCTTAAGCGATGCACGCGATATATTTACCATTTCCATCACTGGCAGACACCGAGAGTGCCGGAGAGGACAGCTTGGGCCTCTTGGCTGAAGGCGGGCCGGACTCCAGGACATTATCGGCCATATTTTTGACGAGGAAAAAAAAAAAAAGAAAAAAAAAAAAAAAAAAAAAAGATGTTGTAAATCCACGGAGGGCAAACGTCGTCCCCCTTTTTTTTTTTTTTTTTTTTTTTTTTACTCCCTTCAAAAGAAAGCTTCTCTGGATCGGTCCCCCCACCGCTCGGGGGACGGTAGGGGAAGAGGACAAGCAGCGTTGAACTCTTTCACTTCTCCCTCTCTCGGGGTTTGTTCCTCCCTTGCAGATATCAGTCCCCCCTCCCCTGTCGGAGATTTTGTTTCTTCGCAGATTTGAACAGGAGGAGGTGGGAAGGTGGAGTCGGCGAAAAAAAGGGCAAAAGCGTGCGGCCTTCCGACAACCTCATGTAGCCTCTTCTGCGACACAAAAACTGTCCCGGGATCCGTCCTCCGCGCCGCGCTCCGTCCTTTCCGCCATCGTCAGCGGAGAAATCCTCGATTTCAGGTCTAGAAACGCTCCCGTGGGGGGAAGAAGAGTCTTTTTTTTTTCTTCTTTTTTTTTGTCGGGACGCGAAAATGTGATCCCCTCCAAAAAAAACAACAACAACAACAACCACCACACACACACACAAGCCGAGGAGGGTCCGTGTGTGTGTGTGTGTGAACTCCAGGAGGTTGCTCTCTCTCTCTCTTTCTCTCTCTCATGCAACAGTTATGAAATCTTCGGGTGCGTTTACCTTTTTTCTCACCTGGCCAGGCATCTCACCGCCGTCCGGGCCACTTGATTTCCTTTACTATCTCCAAAGCAACCAAAAAAACAACAACAACAAGGCAAACCGGCCGGTGTGTGTGTGTGTGTGCGGTACTGTCAAGAAAACAACTTGTACTGGCTTCAACAGTATCTGGATCCCGCAGAAAGACGGGAACACAGGAACCCGAGCAGCACTTTGCAGCTACTCAAGATACACACACACACAAAAAAAAAAAATGTTCTCTATTGCGGATGTATTATTTCCATGCAGGACTTTTCTTCTGCATGTGCACGCTGACTAAAACTGTGCAGTCGGTTGTTGGACCATGCAAGGCACTGGGATCGGAAAGATCGGACTCGTATTATTGCACATTTGGTTGTTGCAACCCCATGCGCGGAGGAAAAAAAAAAAAAAAAAAAAAATGGCTATTGCAGTCAGCAGCACGGTTGGCAAAACTGAAAAATCTTATGAAATCTCTCGGCGTGCAGAATTTATTCCTTTTTCTTTTTTTTTGACAGGATAGTTGTTTGAGGGGCGATATAGCGGCCGCTAATTTCCAATCAGCGGACAGTCAGAAAAGATTGATCCAATTAGTTTGATTTCGCAGAGGGACGCTCCGTTTGGGTTTACTTGCGCTCCTGAAGAGGGTTCCTCCTCCGGTGTTTCACTTGAAATCTCAGACGATGAAAAGCGTGATAAACATCCTCAAAACATACACCTGGTTTTCATGATGTTCTCGGCCCGTGCGAAGGAGTAGAAAAAAAAAAAAAAAAGAAAAAGAAAAAAGCTTTCGGAACCAAGAAAAGCGAAAAATGTTATCAAAAAAAAAAAACCGTTGGACGGCAAATCGCTGAAAAAATTATGGCTATTTTCGGAGACGAAAAGCTTCAGATCGGCACAATAATGTTGACACCCCCCCCTTATAAAATCTTCTTGGGCTGACAAAATCCTCTCATTGACTCTTTGTGATGGTGAATGCCCCCCTTCGTGTTGATCCTGGCAATTTTCCCCTTCTTCTCTTTAAACCCGTCTTTCTTTCCACCTCTCCCTTCTGCCCGGCAGCAATTTATTTATATAATTGTCTATGTGGGCTCTTTCCTTCCTCCGCGACGGACACATACTGATTTTTCATGTTGATGTTTTTCCCCCTTTTTCGTAGTTTTTTTTTTTTTTCTTCCTCGTTATATTAATCGAGCCCTCCTTCCGCCTCTCACCTCGTCTCCGCTCCGCAAAACACCCGCTTCCTTGGATATATATATATTTTTTTTTTCCCGGAGTATTTCCTTCTCATGCACACATATAATCGAGCCTATGTCACCGAGTCGGAGGTTTTTTTTTTTTTTTTCTTCTTCCCCCCCCCACTGACGTCTTATCTTTTTTTCGCGATGCTTCCTCTCTCGCTCGCTCGCTCTCTTGATTACCACGGACAGGATTTGACCGCTCTTTCCTCCCCCCGGTGGTTCCCGGAGCGGCTGCCGTAGGTAGCCGGACTCGCTCCTTCTCTCGGTTATCTCCTCCGGTTTCTGACGGTCTGTCCGCACAAACAAAATGGCGGCTTGTTGTTTCTAGTCCTCTGATACGGGGGGAGGGTTTGAGGTACAGCAACATTAGGCGTGAAGGGGAGGAGGGAGGGGAGGAGGAGGAGGAGGGAGGAGAGGAGAGGGAGGGAGGGAGGACGGGAAGAAGAGGGGAGGCTGTCTTCGTAAGTGTTCGGGAGTGTCCGGAAGCCGGTTCCGTAGGCGATCGCTTGATTTCAATCTTACGACACTTTTCTACGCTCAACAAAAACAGAAACGCAACACTTTTGTTGTCGCGCCCAGTTCATGTAGAAAAATAATAATAAAAAAAAAAAAAATCGAGGAAATTTCCTCAGTCACACAAAAGATTTATTTCTCTTTTGTTTACAAACGTGTTAAAATGTGATGAAGTGAGCACTTCACCTTTACCAAAATAACCCATCCGCCTGACAGGTGTGTGGCACAACAAGATGCTGATTAAACAGCAGGAACATTGCTCCCTTGTGCTGCAGACTGATCACAATAAAAGGCCACACGCAGTTTCATCTTCATTGGGGTTGTTTGTCTGATTTTTACAGTCTTAGGCACAGTTTCACAATATTGCCACAATGCCCCTTTTTTTTATTATTGTTTTTGCTATGCTGATCCAGGGCATCCCAAACTTACTCAATGGGTGAAATGTCTGGTGAGTATGCAGGTCATGCAGGAAGTGGGATGTTTTCACCTAGGAATTCTGTACAGATCCTTAAAACACGGGGCTGTTCATTATCATTATCATGCAGCAACATGAGACAATGGAGCCCAAGATCTTGTCACCATATCTCTGTGCACCGTTTCATTGTTCAAAGCTTATGCCTGCCCATACCGAAACCCCACCACCACCACCACCACGGGCCCACGCAATGCCATACCACGCTGTCTGTCATCTGCCCAGTACCGTGTAAACCAGGATTCATCCATGAAGAAAAAAAACCTTTTCAAAGTGCCAGATGCCATCAGAGGCGAGCATCTCCCCACTCAAGTCCATCACAACAACCAACTGCAGTCAAGTCAAGACCCCAGTGAGGAAGATGACCAATCAAATGAGCTTCCCTGAGACAGTTTGTGTAGAAATTCATCGGTCGTGTAAAAAAAAAAAAAAAAAAAACTGTTGCATCGGCCGTCTGGTCTGAGACGATCCTGCAGGTGGTCTGCGGTTGCTAAATGCACACTCTCTCGACATCTGTGGCCTTCTGTTGTGATAAACTGCACAGTTTTAGAGTGGCATTTTAAAAAGCAATCAAACAGCTTTGAGACTCCTGTTGCACACAATTTTCCTCAGCTTTCAACTGCCAAGGGTTTGCATTCTTCTCTGATTCTTCAGTTGCTTGTTTTTAGTCATTTTGCTTTGAGCTACTAAGTTTTGATGCTGCATTGTAATGTTTTATTCAAGCAATTTTCAGCAACTTCAGCTCAGATTTCAGCTTCTTTTTTTTTTATAGGTATTCTCAGAAAATGATTTCAGCTTTCAGCATTCACACTGCGTTGTCTTGTGGGAAATTAGTTCTGTTTTAGCCATTTGATTTAAGATTCATGTTAAAAGTTTAGCTTCAGGTGGATAAATATTGTCCCAAATACTTAAAAAAACTTTTTTCAATTTTATAAACGCGTGAAGTACCAAACAGATAGTACTTTTTAAAACCCCATTATGCTTGCTGATGGTGTATTTGTCAAAAAAGTGACTCAGGGGAAGTTCCTCCCACGTCTGTGCCCATGTGACCGTGATGAGACATCCGTTATAAGTCAAACCAACTGAATTTATTAGTTATGAAAGAATATTTAATACATATAGTATAAACACCACTTTCTTTTAAAGTGATCACATTTCTTCTTTCAACTGAAAAGACCAAATCCTAACACGCAGACACGACAGCAGTCAAACTCTCGTCAGTGTACACCTTTTCCAATTTCAGCAGATTGGTGTCATCATTACCGTCAATCCAGGTTGATGAGAAGCAGCTGTTTCACACAGGTGTGAGACGTGTGCGTGGCGTGATAATTCTCAATCTTCCTGCTCGTCCATCAACACAATGCACAGTATTTGGTGTTTTGATCTTGTGCAGTGTAGCATGAGCTGGGAAGATAGAAGTGAGTGAGATAACAAACATTTGATGGCAGTCCTGAAAAACATGATGTGGCGCAAAAAGATTTTTAAGAGCGCAAATGTTTCCATCGTTGTTGTATCGAACTCCTGGGCCTTTAGCTGGAAATGTATACTTGATGCAAGAGGTTAACTGGTCACAGTTCAGTGCAAGATTTCAATTGAAGATAGCACCATTACAATATCAGATGTAATTTACATGATCAGGATTCATGTCCATCCTGTCTCACTGCAGCCCTGATGAGTAGTTACAGGTTTGAGAAGGAACACGTCAGCTTCAGCGTGTACATGTGTAAGCTTTAACGCTACAACCCAACCCCTCCCTGCACTAAATCTGCCTTTACTGCCAATACTGAGGTCTTCATTACCATAACAGGATGCACACGTAATGTTTGATTGTTTGGTGGTCTGTTTTTGATGTTCCTTTGCATCTTGCCTCCTCCTTTCAAAGACTGAGCAGTGTAGTGAGACTTGTTTACTCCCGGTAACAACTGCTATATTTGCTGTTTAGGACCACAAACATGAAATCACGTGCGCAGGTTTCTTTAATCATACAAAAGAAGCTATGATCTTCCACGTCAGATTCCTAAATTTTTGAGGCTTTGCTTAGACTAAAATTAAAGTCTTACAGTGTGTTCCCACCTCTTATGTACCTGGGCCCTGAGTTGATGATATCGTCACCGTGGAGACGACTGAAAAAGCACAGCGCACAGACACGTCTGCCATCAAGGCTGTGGCTTACTTGGCCACCTTTCTGTCCCTCCCTGTCCTATCTCTGGGCACAGGCCTGCTCCACATCAGCGATGGTCTTTGGTGCGTCAGAGGACAGAATCAGAGGTCCGCTCTTGTCCCGGATCACCACGTCATCCTCAATCCTGACACCCAGGCCGCGGAAAGGCTTTGGCACCTGGTCGTTGTCTTCAGAGATGTACAACCCTGCGTCAAGAGAGGGAGGAAAAGTGGAAAATCAAAGAACCACATGAGTCGTACCGGTAACTGGGAAAGGTAGTTTAAGTGTATGTGCAGGAGTTTGGAGTTTTGAAACTTGCTTTCCTCAAAAATATAGTTTTTCTATACCTGGTTCAATAGTAATGGCCATCCCTGGCTGGAGAGGTTGTGAGCGGGATAGCTCAGGAGTGTCGTGGACGTCCATGCCCAGATAATGGCCAACGTGGTGGGGGCAGTACCGGCGTGCAGCCTGGGACAAACAAAAAGAAACCTAAACCCAGAGCTGTCTCAGTTTGTTGCTAAATATTAAAACCATGAAATTCAGTGGTGCCAGTGAATGAATGAGGTGTGAACTGAGCCTCACCGGAACAGTTTCTTCCTGCTTTAACAGAGCGCGGCTGAAGTCAGGTGCATCTAAACAACCAAATCCAAGGTGCACAAATTCCAAACGTGTAATATGGAAAAATGCTCCACATGAGATCATCTGTGTTCAGTATAAATGTGATCGTAAATTAAACATGGACCTTTTAAGAATCAAAATGTGCTGTTGAAACTACAGCTTGAATGACAAGTTATTTGGAGGAACAAACTCAGATCAGCCAAAATATTTAAACCCCCAACTGAGACTGAAAAGACAACAGGAGTTACAACACAGTGAGTTTTTGTCTGGACTATAACAGCAGAGACCAGCCCTATGAATCCAAATGTGTGTCCCTGATAAAGTTTCACCACTGGTCAGCAAATTGCTGCGACTTCCTGTATCCATTTCAAATTATGAGCCCTTGTTTCAAGTTAAAAGCACTCTAACGTTACACGTGTACATGGTCCAGCCACATTTGGACCTATTCTTTAAATTTCTTCAGGAATGCCACCACATAAATAATTCTATGAAAGAGTGTCAAAAGGTTTTTGAAAACAAATGATTAAAACTTTTTATTACTGCATATCAGGCAGATTTAAGGCTTTATGTAATTTCACAAGTGTATAGCTGACTTCATGAGATTGAAATATCAAATATTATCTATATTAAACAAGAATGACAAGCTAGCAGTTGCATTACAAAGGATGTTTGGCTAAAATATTGAGAATTTCAGTGGATATTACTTGATATGAAATTCAGCCTCATGGAGAGTGTTTGGCTGGAAGAGTGCTCAGAGGCCACTCACCCATAATTAGTGGCTACATTCAGGACAAAAATGGCTATTCATTTTTGGACTTCTACATTCATCATCTACAAACATTAAAACCATTTTGTTTTCATTGGAACATTAAGTTTACATGCCGGAAAATCCCATTTACACAGGACTTTTATGATATTTATGAAATATTTGTTACGGAAAGAATGACCTTTTCCACAATCCCTGATCGACCAGTTAGAATCTAAACACCTTCTGTTTTTCTGTTTATTACCTTTAGCACATCAGCATCACTGGTGCTGGCCTTGAGGATGCCGAGCTGCTTGAGCTGTCGTCCCAACAGAGCCAGCATGGTGCTGTAGATGTGATCCAGACTGACGCCCGGGGAACACAGAGACAAACAGGAGTGCTGGACCTCCAGGACGGCCTCATACAGCTCAGCCTGGGCAGGACTGAATCTGGCAGGAGGGAAGTAAAGGGCAGCAGACAGTTAAGGTGTGTGTGTGTGTGTGTGTGTGTGTGTGTGTGTGTGTGTGTGTGTGTGTGTGTGTGTGTGTGTGTGTGTGTGTGTGTGTGTGTGTGTGTGTGTGTGTGTGTGTGTGTGTGTGTGTGTGTGACTGGTGACAGAATAACGCTCAAACATGCAGTAATTCAGCTTCTTTTCATTTTGGGGCCTTGAAATCAAGAGACCTCAAATAACGTGTTCAGTAAAACCAGATTGAGACCGAGGTGGACAGACACGGCTTCATTAGCACGTTGGAATTGCTAAAACACGTGATTAAATAGTTTGACTTGGATCTTCAAATCTCTGCCTCAAGTCTCAGAGAAGTCACCCAGACCAAATCCAACCCAGGCCATCAAAGCTTTGATTATAGCAGTCAAACAACCAATATACTTATGTTTCTTTGGCTATATTTCCAACAAGCTGGAAAAATTTGATTTTCATGCCAAGGGGTGTAGAAAGGTTGTTTTTAAATCAGCTACCTTTGATATATTATTTTAATATGGTGGGCTCTGTGTTTACCAACGCAGATTAAAAATGTGCAGTACATGTTGCAAGTATATATATATATATATATATATATGTAGTGTAGTGTTTATGCATGGCAAGGAAATTGCACTTTTGTATACTGACACTTTTGCTGCCAAGTAGATTTAGTATTTTAAGAAGGATTTGTGTAATCACATGTTTAGCCAGATATTGTGTATCAACATTTTATATTATTTTAGATAGATAGATAGATAGATAGTTACTTTATTAATCCCGCAAGGGGAATTTTTTTTTCCGCTACAGCAGCATTTAAAGATACAGATACAGGTAAAACAACACAATAGAGGTAGAACTTGAGATAATTTTGTCAAACTGACCTTCCGTTCACTGGCCATGTTCGAGTGATATCACTGACATAACCAAAGTATTCACAGCCACCATCAAGCAGAACCATTTCACCATCCTGAGGGAAGAGACAAAGAGGAGGAATTACAATACACGAACAACTCATTAGTCTCAGGATGCTTAATGATCTATAATGTGTTCATTGCACCTTGGATGCAAATTATTACCTTAATAATCTGGTTGTTATTTATGTAGTGCAGAGTGTTCGCTCGATTCCCTCCAGCCACCACAGGGGGATAAGCCAGGAAGTTGGCGCCATGGATCCGATTCTCATAGTCAAACTGGAAAAAAAGTGTGTTCAGAAAGGCCTTTTGACTTGAGAGTATTTGTGAGCTTAATGTATCCTGTCATTAAAACAAAGGCAAAATGCAGCCACTAAATACTTGGTCACAGTTGAAGTAAGACCTGTTTTACAACATTAAAAGTTATTGTGGCATAAAAATATTTTTGCAATAAGATTTGTTCAATACAACACAGGCCATAAAAGCACACCAAACAGCAGTAACTACAGTCTGGCTTGTTGATCTCTGAGCTCTGGCGGCTGCTGTTATACTTACATACCTACATCATCTGGCCTTGAGATACATGAAATCTTATACAAAATGATCAATTAAATAAAAAAATTACTTGATGACACTACATCATGGTACCACAGTTATTGCAAATTCCACCATGAAGAAAACAATCAGTGCAAATCAACTCCTCAGTTAAACTGTGCTGCAGCTCAGGATCTCAGCAGATCTCAGTAGCTGCGGTCTGACTACGATACAGTAACTGTGATACCTTGTGGTTCAGCTACCTTTAAATAACATACAGTATTTAAATTTAATACATTGTAATTTAACTCATTATATATAGATTTTTATGTAAATACACAGACAGATGATGTTTAATTCCTGTATATAATTTAAATAAAGTTAATTTGTTTTACTCGTAAATTGAACGAGGATCCTGTGGATCCTGCATTTCATCTCATGTTCCATGATGATAATCAAAATGAAAATGTTGTACTATCTGCAGTTTTTAGTAATTATGTTGATTTTTAAAGGATAAAATAATTCACCTTAAAAATGAAGTTTCTCTCCCGAAGTTTATGGAAGAATTTTACATTTTTCAGTCAAAAATGTTCAATTTCACATCATTTTGGACCATTAATATTACCATATATGTGTACATTTTCAACATTTTTTTGTAAAAGTTCAAGCAGATAATAAACAAAGAACACTCAAAAAGCTAAAAGACATAACTTGCTAAAGAAGTCTGCTGGGGAAATAATACAACCATTAGATCTGAGAAAAGTCATTTTGTTAATTTGATACTCTCCAAAATGATTTGGCTCAAGTGGTGTACAAAACATCTCGGGGGCAGCACCGTTGTTAAGTCTCATAATAAAAGGGAAAACCCTTTGGAGCTGCATGAAGACGACAACTTCTGTGTGATTATCATTGAATACTTCTTAACAATCGGTTATCAATAGTGTATATAAAACGTTTTTTCCACTGAAGACATTTAATGTAATTCATCAGTCCACATGAGAAACATTTGAACACTTCTGCTCTGACTGAATAATCAATAAATTACACTTATGGTGACATTGTTTAAATAATGTGCCTGATCAAAGAAAGACAGATATAGTAACAGACAACACATGATAGAGAGAGAGACAGTGAAGAGTCACACAGTGGTTATCAAAGAGTTTCAGTTACCTTTGCAAAAAGCACTGCTTCATCCACATCTTCATGAGACAGAGCCATCGTCCTCCTGAAAGCCTGAAAGATGAACATCAGAGTTGGTGCAAGTGCACGATTAAATCTGTCTTTTTTTAACACAGATTTGATGAGTTAATACAGAGTAATATGAAAAAATGACACAGACACACACCTGTGCTGAGATGCGACCCGCCTCTTGCATCAGCGCCACCTCTGCTGAGCTCTTGACGGCCCTGAGAGAGTGCACGAGGGGTCTGAGGGAGCATGGTGTCGGCCCCGTCTTCAGCACAGGGGCCACATGAGCCTGGTGGAGCCGCGGGTGGGCGGGCTGAGAGCTGTCATACCACAGCGAGGTGGCTGGACGGGCGCCGGAGTACAGAAAAAAATGATAACAACAAAGGTCAAGTCCTAATTTTTTAGCAGTCAAGTGTCACCTTGTTTTGTTGTTGTTTTTTTTGTAGATTTTTGTTGTTGTTAAATTTGTAGATGAAAATGTTGTCCCCTTATGTTGGTTTGAGCATGTGACACTTCAGTGATATTTGCCTTTCAACACACATTGACAGATTAAAGACGCTGACTGAGTAAGAGGAAGATGTTCTCTAAAAACAGCAGGTGTCCAGTCACAGTTTAGCAACTATTACGAAGCACAGCAGCCCTTGTTAGGCATTGGATTTTTTTTTACTTCACATGTTGAAACCTTCAGCAGTTTGAGCGAAGCTTTGGCAGGAGCAGTATTTCAGGACAAAACAACACAAGAGCAAAGAAAGTAAACGCTGTGCTTGTCTGCTCTGACATACACCGCAAACTTTAGCATGTCTGGCCAGCGAGCTTTTCTACCTGCAAGGGGCTTGTCATGAATTACTTTGTTGGTTTACATGTTACGTAGATAAACACCTGTTGAGGACGGGAATATCCACCCTATGGGAGAAAGACGCAGTATACCAGAGTTTAAACTCACATTAGCTCTGTTCTTTATTTACAGAAGTTACACTCAAGCATCGCAAGTCAAGAGCGTTTGGTAGTTTCGCATTTGCAGAATTTTGTGGTTATCACTGATCTTCAAATCCTTTTCTCTTGTCAAAGGAGAAGTAATAATCTAACCACTGTGCTGCTTGTCCAAATATATTTTTTCATCCAATGGTCATGTTAGACACATCTTATGTTCATAATGAGGTATATTTTAGTTTTGTTTTTATTTAGAAAACGGCATCACTACAGATACTATGTCTAGAAATGTGAAGCCGGCTTTCAGAGACTCCCATCCACTCACCTCTGAGGCTCTTCAGTACGACACCCAGCTCTTCTGTGCTATGAACTCTCTCTATGCCGGTCAAAGCAGCCGTCCCATCCTTCCCTGAACGGGGCCCGTCCCACAGCTCCCTCCCCGGGTCTCTGCGGGGGACGAACAAGATGGCCTGGTCTGGTCGACCCTTCCCATGAAGAACCAAGGCACTGTCCGGCTCCCAGAATCCGCTGAGGTAGAGGAAATCCTGGGGAACATACAGCCTCGATAAAATTACAAACAACTAGAATGTCAATCGACAAGGGCACATTTTCCACCGAAGATAGATAGATAGATAGATAGATAGATAGATAGATAGATAGATAGATAGATAGATAGATAGATAGATAGATAGATAGATAGATAGATAGATAGATAGATAGATAGATAGATAGATAGATACTTTATTAATCCCTCAGAGGGAACATTCACCTGGTTCTGGTGGAAGGGATACGGGATGTCGTTGCTCATGTAGCGAGTCGGATGGGACAAGACGATGACCACATGGTTGCTGGAGGAGGCAGAAGGTCCCAGTCTGTCTGCCTGGGCCTCAATCAGTGAGGCCAGCCGGTGCCTGCGGAGCTCGTACTCTGTCTGGCTCAAGCCTGGGGTCACCTCCCCTGAGAAGCAGACAGTGCATGAATCCTAACCCCCTGAAGAAGTAGCTGTGTATTCAGCCTGTTGCCGACATGACTAAAGAAGAAGCAGGTTTTTCCCGAAAAGCACTCATTTACAGGGTCAGCAGCACTCCGCTGCAAACACTCAATGGGGAGGCTGCAGCTCAGTTGGTAGAGTGGGTTGCACACTAATCAGAAGGTTGGTGGCTCAATCCCCAGCTCCTCCTTGTCCACATGCCTAAGTCTCCTTGAGCAAGACACTGAACCCTAAAATTGCTCCCGATGGTGTACCATCGGTGTGTTGTAAGTCGCTTTGGATAAAAGCGTCAGCTAAATGTAATGTAACACTCCTCACCATGCTTGATGAGGTGCGGGTGGGTGAAAGGGCTGGGCTGGCCCAGGTACCGAGGTGGAATCGTCTTTGGTTTCAAACCTCCTGGTTTCACAGAAATGCTTCTGCACAGGCAGCAGATCCATCCTACAGACAGAAACATCCAAAGGCTTCATGCAGTTGTTCAGTCAAAAGATTTTATTTTTCACAGAGGAGAATCTCATAAGTTATGTCTTGCACTGGCTGATAATTGACAAGACATTGTGGTGCAGAAATGTTAAAGATATGTTTGAGGTAATCTGAATTCATGCTTCTTTTTACATCTATACTCAAAGTGTTTCTGAACTGTAACAGAAGAATAGACCCAAACACACGAATGAGAATCTTTAGTCGTCCTTCAGCATTACTCCATATCAGCTGAGCTTTGTTAGTCCGATGATTAATCCTTATTGGGTGGAAGTAAAGGAGTGCCTGCCCTCACTCTTAAATAACAATTTGACACAAGGGTCAGGCTGCGTCTTGAAATTCAGAAACAGACGGTTCTTTCTTTAAATCGGTGGCGTCGACATATAACAGAATATGGTTTCACTTTTAATCAGTTTAGTGGCGAATGTATTGGCTGATGTGGTGTGACAGGACAGGACAGCTGTCTGTTTAGATTAGATATTGATTGTAGGACTGACTTTTCTATTTGGGCCGAAGCATTTCGTTAGTAAAGTCTTTTAGTTAAGCTGAGTCGTGGTGGAAGAAGGAGTCAGATCAGTAGAATTACAAGTAACAGTGTAGGAATACCGCATTCAAAAATCTTAAAACGTATTATCAGTTAAAATTCATTTAAAGTATCAAAGTCAAAGAATATAGGAAAAAAAATATCTTCTGACAGTTATATAGGTTATTAATCACGACTAGATTATTCATACTGATGCATCGGTCTGTGAGCTACAGCTCCTTGTGGTAGACTGCAGGGGATTTAAACGCTTTGATATTTCCCACCTCCACTCCAGGTCCGCCGAGGCAGCAGCTTGACAGCAGAGCTCACCAAGGTGCTGGCTGAGGGCAACATTGTTGCTGCAACTGGAGGACACCGATCAGTCAGAGCATGTCATCCCCCTGCAGACGGGAAGTGTCCCAGTCAGCCAAGTAAGTAGGTATAGTCATGAAAACACGTAGGTCATTTGCTGTGACGACTTACCAACGTTGAAATCCACTCATACAGCAGTTATATTTGCCTTGTTTGACAGTTCTCCTCGTTAGCTCGCTGCTCCCATGTCTGTTAGCCACAGCTCATTCGTGTTGGCTGTCAAATTACTGCCCTGAGTTTGGTTTCCCAGGCAGAGAAGCTTAATCTCGCCTCCTTTGGTATGATTATTAGACCCATATCTCGACCCCTGGCACTGTTGTAAACTTTAAAGGGTCATAAAATCGGTTTTTGTTGTTGTTGTTGTTGTTCTTTTAGGCTATTTTTGTGCACTTCAGCTTATTTCTCACCCACCATTTATACTCCAAAGTACTTTCCTACTAACATCCAGATATCCTTTTATTGAGACTAAAATATAAATATATCCACATACAGACACATCAAATGAAATCTATCTGTTTCCATTTCATGCAGCTTGACAGATCTACTCTGTAACATTTTGCATTTTGCACCTTTTACTTCACCAGTTTTGCAGCCTGAGACAGAATTTCATTTTGGGGGCTGCTGTGGCTCAGATGGTAGCGCAGGTTGCACGCCAATCGATAAGGCCTGCAGTTCAATCGTTGGGTCCTCCTGTCTCCATGCTGAAGTGTTCTTATGAAAGACATCAAACCCTCTCCCACCAATGGAGCAGGAATGTGGGTAAAGCACATGGAGACCGCTAAGGTAAAAAGGTGCCATAGCCTATAAGTTAATTCACATTCAACACTCATGGTGACTTTATAAAATATACTAAAATGTAGGGCTTAGATTGAACTCGCCAACAGTAGACATAAAATAGTTCAAATTTCCATCATCTTGACCAACTGCAGCTGCAAAAGACTGCTTTACTGTTAATGCATCAGTAACTATGATCAGATAATGTTTGATAGGGACAATGTCTGCACAATGAGTACCTTAACTTTTGATACTTCAGGTATAGACCATTTCAAGAATAAGGCTGATGAGACTATATATTTGTTGCTGTCATCAGATCCCTTCAAAGGATAAAAGAAATTATGATTTTCTACTTTCCCACAGCTGCCCGTGGGACATAGCCCCCTTGTTTCTAAAACCACTCCCAAATATAAATTATTTTTCAATTTAAAAAAGTTACCAATGACTGATTATCAAATGACTTGATCCCATTAGCACCAGCATAATCCAAGGACTGCCTGGAACCCAAGTAGGAGAAACACGAATGATCATCTATTCATTCATTTAA
The DNA here is from genome assembly GCF_029030835.1 of Brachyistius frenatus. Taxonomy (NCBI): domain Eukaryota; kingdom Metazoa; phylum Chordata; class Actinopteri; family Embiotocidae; genus Brachyistius; species Brachyistius frenatus. The sequence continues at coordinate 2,545,618 of NW_027210635.1, read as the reverse complement.
ACTATTTATTATTTGTGGTACTGGAAAGTCCAGTATATCTGACTTAAAACCTAAACGTAACCATTTCATTGGTGGAAGCTGTCTGGCGTTTTACTGCCTGACAGGCTTGGTTCAGGGAAAATAAATCCTGACTCTACCGGATGGTGAGGTAACATTTTTGTGAGTGATTTTCTTCACCCTGAATTTGACCTGTCAGGCAGACCATACGTAAGTACCAGCATCATTATGGGCTTTTTTTTTTTTTTTTTTTTTTTTTGGAGGTTAATGGTAACATCCTAAGTTACTGATTCATTCATGGTTATTAGTCATAATGAACGTGGCTAAATTTGGTGTAAAAAAAAACAAAAACAAAAAAACAACGCAGTGTGACTACAGAAAATATCATTAAATGTCTCAATAAGAACAATAAGAACAATAACGTCAACAGCCTGTTTACCGATCATTTAAGCTAAGACTTCATCGAGTATTTTCACCGCGGTGAAATAATTCAGCCTTTGGGTTTCAGCGCTGCCTGGCAGTCTCTGCTCAGGGCGTCACGTCCCGCCGTGTCTCCGGCTGTCCGACAACCCGCCTGAATAAAAAACATCAGCAGCGACGTCACATTCAGCGAAGCAGCGCTAAACCTCGACCGCGAGCTGTTCCCGTGGGTTCTCTTCTCGAGAGTCAACGGTGTATATCTTCAATAGGGTGGGTTTACTCTCCATTAGACGACTGTGTGTTTGCAGCTCTGAAGTGTGTGTGTGTGTATATATATATATTATTATTATTATTATTATTTTTAAAATCAGGGCCCGTTAGCAGCGAGCTAACGGCTTTATCATGCGTCAAACAGTCGTCGCGTCACGGATTCACATTTCCAGAAACTTTCTACCAAATAACTCGCCCTCCCTCCTCTCCTCCCTCCTCCCTCTGCTAGTTGTGAACGCTTGCAGTATTTCCACAGCTTGAGTGACCAGTATTGTTTTGTTAATGTGACCCGGGGAAGCGAAACAAACAGCGAGGCTCCATTCAACGCGTGCGCCGTCAACGTACCTCGCTTTAACGTTAGCACCTGAGCTCGTGCACAAAGCCTGGCTTGGCTGAGTTGTTGTTGTTTTTCTTTCTCGGTTTCTCGGTTTCTCCCGCATGCAGAGCTCCGTGTGCTGGATGTGACACGGCGGCATGGACCCACGAAAAGTGACAGAGCTGAAGGGCTTCGTGCAGATGTGCGAGTCCAACCCCGCGATCCTGCACCTTCCGGAGATGAGCTTCTTCCGGACCTGGCTGATGGGGTCAGTATTGTTGGGGGGAGAGGGGGGGGTGGTACAGGACCGGACCGGACTGTTGTGACGTCACTTAATGTCCGGGGATCCAAAGAGGATTAATTGTTTTTATAATACCATTAAAGTCTCAAACAGACTGCAAGGTTTATTACCACGTGCCCTGTCCCGCCCACCACCATTAAAAACCAGAGACCACAGACTCTGTGTGTGTGTGTGTGTGTGTGTGTGTGTGTGTGTGTGTCAGTCAGTCACGTGACTCGACTTCAATTTGAGGCCACATGAATATAACCTCCATCAATAAAGTTTTGAAGAAAGACTGGTAGAGGTTATAGTTGTATCCATGAAAATGTTCTCTGAAGTGTTTTGTACCTGCACTTGTTTTTTTTGTGGGTTTTTTTTGTGACGAGTAGTTTGACCTTGGATGTGAGGCCTTTTAAAAGGCTGTTTGGGAGTTGAGATTTATGCAACACAAACGGCAGTAACTCCACTCAAAACACACACAAATCATTCGCACCTTTTCGAAGGTTTGATTTGGAAAATGTGGGTTTTTGTACGAGCCATTGACCGCTCAGTTCACTTGCCAACAAGTGAAACAAAAAGGTCACGTTAAGTAAATAGTCAATTGGCATAACAATATTAAGCAATTGAACAATGTTGAGTAACATCCCTAAACAAAACTAGCTGGGTTTAACTTCTTCGGTATGAAAATGTTTTGGTAAAAATCTCTCTCTATATATATATATATATAAACTAATTGGTGGCAATAACCCTAAATCTGTCACTATGCATTTGTTTATGAAGAAATATTGCGAAATGAATTATAAAAATGGTTATACATGGAGAAACCCATTGGAATATCCGTTTTTGCCTACTCAGCAGATCAAATAACATTATAAATATCTGGGAAATTGTATCGTGAACCAAATTGTTCTCCGTAATATTCTATTGCAGAATGGATGCAACAATCCCTCCTCCACCCAAGACGGGGGGTTCATGCCAGGTGACACTTCGATGTTCTTTCCGTGCTGTTTATTTTGTACCTTTGACGATTTGCTGATTATTTTTCGAGCCAGTCATTTCATGGTGCCCGCTGTCAAACACGAGGAATAACCGAGCGCGCTCTCTTGTCTCGGCAGGGCGGCTGTCCTTGTGGTCCTTCTCCGACAGCGGCGTCACCTCCTGAGCCCGAGCCTCCCCTGCTGTCGGAGAGCGGCGAGAGTGAACTAGGTACCGTTTGTTCATCTCGGCCCTGAAGCTGCTGCAGTCACAGCTGTGGAGTCGGGTCGATAATCTTGTCTCCAAAGTCTGTTTTTTTTTTTTTATAAACGCATGGCAATTTGCGACTTCGTAGAAATATTTTGCCCAGAACGCCATATTGTTTGTAGTACATAATCACAATGGAACACGGCCCCGGTACATTTTACCAACGAAAAGTTACCGGCATTAAAATAATCAACGTCGAGGTAACATTACAGGAGAAAAGTGTGAAACTCGGGGACCTCGTAATGCACTCTGTAACTGCGGCGGATAGAATAATAGACAACCACCTTAAGTCAGCAGTGTTAAAATAACATCAGCAACCTGTCGATGTTAAAACAACATACAGCCGTGGCAAAGAAATGGAGGGAGAGCAAAGTGAAGGGAAAAGTTCAAGGGACGTTTTAAGCTTCGACTTGACAATAGAGAGCGAATCTGCCTCTGAACCCAAACTGGGAGCTGCTCCCACAGGAGAGGAGTCTGATCAGCAAGCCGTCACTCTGAGATCACAGTGTTGTTGTTTGGATTATGGGGTACCGAGATATTTTAGATATAAGACGGAGTTTGATTATTAAGACCTTTTGTATGCGAGGAGCAGAATTTGTTTTTTTTTTTTTCCTCAATTTTATAGGAAGCCTATGTAGGAAAGCTGAAACGGAGAAAATCTGCTCTTTGTTGTCAGCTCCTGTCAGCAGCACTGTTGCAGCTGGAGGCTGTTCAGAGCCACCGGGACGTCCTGACAACAAAGAGCTACAGTAGCCTAGCCTAGAAATCACAAATGCATAGATTCATTTCTCTGTATCGCGCCGAGACAGGAAGCTTCTGATTTTTATTAATATTGCACAGATGAAAGAAAGAAGTCCTGCAGACTTTCTTTACGTGCGAGTTGAAGGACTTATGCTGATCATACAAAACCGAGATTCCTCCTTTTATATTCCATCTGGTTGTAACGGATATACCGAAAAGAACGGCTGAACAGAATTAGTTGTGACGTGTAGGTAGTTTTCGATTTTGGGAAATGTGGTGATTTAGCTTCATAAAGACATCAGTACACATCTGGAGCGAGCTGCCAGAAACAGGAAGAAACCGCGCTGCTCTGTCCGACGTAACAAACACAAAAAAGGGTGAAAACAACAATTTTCTCTGTTTTTAACTGCCGGAGAGGAGAGAAAGGATTGCCATGCTTGTGTGTGTGTGTGTGTGTGTGTGTGTGTGTGTGTGTGTGTGTGTGTGTGTGTGTGTGTGTGTGTGTGTGTGATGACACAATACCAGATTCTAGCTGTGGTTCTAAACAGTGTTTTTACCTTCTGATCGATGCGTTCACGTGTTTTCCTTTTCAGAAATTGAAAACGAAGGCGTGATCGAGCCGGACACTGACGAGCCGCAGGAGATGGGAGACACTGAAAACACCGAGGTGAAGTGTTCATCATCCTTTTATTTTCTGATCACACACGCCTACATTTACTCAAACCTAAACCCCTCTTTCACATTGATTGAGATTCGAGGCCTGGAACGTTTGAAAACTACATTTCAGACAGACTTTGTTTGAACGTGTGTGTGTGTGTGTGTGTGTGTGTGTGTGTGTGTGTGTGTGTGTGTGTGTGTGTGTGTGTGTGTGTGTGTGTTCAGGTCTCAGAGGAGATGATGGAAAAGGCCAATGAGAAGAAGATAGAGGCCATTAATGCTCTGGGAGAAGGTGGGTTGATATTTGTGTTCAGACAGTGAACCGTGCATGCAGTCCCATATTGATTAGATACATAGAAATATGCCCAAAATTGAATTAGCGTTGTGATCTCTAATTTTTTTTTTAATTAATTTTGTTCCCTGTTGTAGGCGACCTGCAGAAAGCTCTGGATCTTTTCACTGAAGCCATCAAGCTGAACCCCTGCGCAGCCATCATGTACGCCAAGAGGGCGAGGTGAGCGAGCTCGGGGTCTTTCAGGTCGTTCTTTACTGCGCCGCAGTTTTACTTTCAGCTCCGGATGACTTGGAGTGTAATCGGGTGTCGTCTTTGCGTTAGCGTCTTCATCCAGATGCAGAAACCCAACGCAGCCATTAGAGACTGCGACAGAGCCATCAGCATCAACCCAGACTCGGCACAGCCTTACAAGTGGAGGGGGAAAGCTCACAGGTACGAGAAGTCTACGGCGCCGCTGCTTTCTTTGTGTAACGTTAACCAAGTCGTACAATTCCTATCTTCTTCTTCTTCTTCTTCTTCTTTTTTTTATTATTATTGTCGCATGCAAAAGTTTTTGTCCTTGAACAACGAGCGCTTCTTAAACCTGAAGGTGAGTAATTAGTCTGACCCGCACGGTGCTTCAACAGCCACAGAACCAAAACTCACAAACAGCTGAAGGAACCTTTTAGTTTCTGGAACGGTTCTGGACCTTCAGTGGAACAAATGGAGCTTAGAGGTGAAAGTCCTTCATCGAACCCCTGATCTGCCCCGAAAAAGTAGGAGCTGATTTTAACCAGGTGACCGCCGCTCCGATTAAAATCTCCAAACCAACCGGAGCGCAGCACGAAGTAACACGGACGACGTGTCATAAGCACGACGGATAAAGTTCCAGGTCGAAACACGAGAGCCGGGTGCATCCGTGTCTCGTCTCTGCCTGCTTTTTAAATCAGTTTACGCGCTCGCACCGCGACTTGCCACACTTTGACCTCCGCTGATTTAAACGGAGGAACCTCGGGTGTGACACGTGAACCTGTGAGATGGCCGTCATCTCCCGCCGGGCGATTCCAACAAATCAAGTCCTCCGATCGCCAGCGAATCGGCGCGTTTTTTGTTCCTCTCTGCCAGCCGCGCTTGCGCGAGCCGTCTGGCGGTTGAGCCGACAGAACTGCGCTACATACTGTTTGCTGCCTGTGTTTGTCCTGCTGCAGGCTGCTCGGCCACTGGGAGGAGGCAGCCAAGGACCTGGCCACGGCCTGCAAGCTGGACTACGACGAGGACGCCAGTGCGATGCTGAAGGAGGTGCAGCCAAAGGTATCGCGCCCGAGAAGAGGCGGAATAATAAAAAAATCAAATAAGCATCGTAGCATTGTGTATTCACAGCAATGCAGATCTGTTACTTTGAATGTGTACGAGCAGCACTG